>NW_024386935.1:0-43943 GCF_900408965.1 Simochromis diagramma | reverse complement strand
TTGGTATAACTATACTCTATTTAAATTTATGGAGTTATGATCTCACTTCTTTTCAGCACTTCTGCAGTCTCTTTGTTGACTTAAAAGTTTCTTTTCACACTGTACAGTCCAGTGCATTCATCAGCGAGAGAAAAAAGCATATTTTCATTAAATATTTTTTTTCTTGTTCACCACATTTCTTGACAGCTCTTGTGATCCACAGCATTTTGCTTTCATTATTGAGGATGGCTTGGATGTTTTTGTTAATATGTACAATCTGATTGTTAGATAAACTGATTGCATTCTATACATTTAAATTACAAGTTGTTGTTTTTTCTTTTTCCCCCCTCTCTTATAAAATGATATGCCGGTGCACTTTCACTGCCCTGTCTGTAACATGACAGTCATACAGCGTGGGGATATGGCAAGGCAATTATTTTTATCTCAGCATTCAGGACTGCTCCCCACTGAACTCTTCGTGGAGCCCTGCCTCCCTCTAAATGTCTTGTCTCCAGTAGTGATGGTAAATTTGATTCTTTTTACTGAATCGAGTTTTAATGAGTCACTCACCAAAGTGAATCTGTTTTTTTGAGTCATTTGATTCATTGAGTCAGTTGACCAGTTCACTCAAACTTAATTTGTTTCTCTTTTCATGTAAATCCTACTGCTAAGATGAATGATTTTTAAAAGAAAACAACTATTTTATATAGAAAAAAAGAACAAAAACATTTAAAAAAAATTAAGCAATTAAGCCTATCAAAATTGCTTAATAAACATTTATTTTGTTTTATTTTATTAGTATTTAAATGCTTAAATGTGTTAAATACATTCATCTAAATGTCCACTGAAATGTGAGCCAGGGGGGCGGTAATGCGCCTTAACATTGGTTGCCATCCAAGAAGAAGAAGAAGCTGTGAGCCAGGAGGGAGGGGGTGAGTGAGTGATTCGTTTGCTCTGTGATTCAGCACAGGAGGGAGGGGGTGAGCGAGTCCTGAGTGATTCGCTTATGCTTATGATTCAGCACAGGAAGGGAGGGGGTGAGTAGCTCAAATGTGCTGTTAGCATGTTAGCAGAGCGATGCTACTGTGAACCGAGGAGCTATTTTCTTGATGTGAGCTTCTACTCAGGGTTTTTTCTTCCAGTTCAGAGCAGAAATTTTTTTGTTAATGTGAGGGCACATATTTACGACCCTCAAAAACACGGTCACGGGATTGTTTATAGCCTGAAGCAGCCAAGAGGAAGTGACGTAGCGTGAAGAGGACGGGCATGCGCGGTGAGAGAGAAGACGAGCGGAGCAAAACAAAACACACGTGTCTGGACGAGAGAAGACGCTAGGAAAGACCCGAACAAAGTGTAAACGAGAGGTTAGCGAGACAGTGTGCGGTACCGCAGCGAGTCTAGGCTGGGTTCCCGTCCATGTATGAACTCTGACTCCGGCTACAGCGGCCTTACGGGTGCAGCGCCGGGGCGAAGTGTCGGCGGAGATAGCGCTAGCAGAGGGGCTAATCGAGAGCTAAGGGCTAGCGGCCGCTCCCCTCCAATCTGCCTCAGTTTCCCGGCGTTGCCGGTAGAGTTTGACGGTGAAGAGCGTTTAGAAAGCGAGACAGCACGGCTGGCTGTCTGGCGAAGGACCAGCGAGTTTCCGAGAGAGGAATTGGGCGGCTTCGCTTCGCCCGGCCTGGGGACTGCCGTAGCTCCGATAGCCCGCGGGACCGCCATTTTGGGCCTCAACGTCGGCGGTGTTTGGAGTACCCTGCCACCCAGACGACGCTCCGGATGTTCACCCTGCTTTAGCGGGCTGTATGTAAAAGCTTCGCCTACCCGTGAGTTCATCACACCCCATTTCAGGAGGGGCAAAGGTACTGTTTCTGTGTTTTTTTCTTTGTTTTGTGTGGACCGGAGAATGGACATTCTATTCCGGCTGTGGAAGTTCTGGACAGCCTAACAGACTGTAACTCCGGTTAACGACACCTACCCCTAGAACGATCTGTCCGTCCCACCCCAGAGACAATTTACTGGATTAAACTGTAAAGACTGAAATGTTCTTTTGGTGTGTCGGACATTGTAAATGATGTGTTGAGACTGTGTCAGCCATTTTAGACAGGATAATTGCTGTGTTAACTTTTACTGTTCTTCTGTATTGTGAGTGCTTTCTCTGTGACTAAGGTGGGTTGTGCGGAGTCGAGGACTCCTAACACTGGGTCCCACTAGTCTGTTTTGATTTATTTTACCCCATTTTATTTCTTTCATTTCTTTGGTCCTGGGGAGGCTCCTTGCTGTTTTCCCCTTTGCTCTCCAGGGCCCGGTGGACATTGTTAACCAAGTTTGGGTTTTTTTTGAGGGCTCTCCAGATAAATAAAAGGAGCCACATGGTTTAAAAAGTCGTTGTTGAATGCTTTTGTCCGACCCAGGTTGCCTTGGAGTAGGGGCGCCCGAGTTATTTGGTTAGGCACAGGACGACGGAGTTAAGTGGGACCGTGCTGGTATTCCATGTGCAGGCGCTACTATCATTGCAGGTCCGGGCCTGGAGTCCTCCTTTTGTGCCTACTGTTGCCAGGTAACTAACCCCATTCTTGCTGAAGTAAGTGTCCGGGTCAGTCGTGCTAGAGGGGGTTACGGACTTAGATCCCACCACCCGCTAGTCGTTCAAGGCAGCCTGTGCGCCCCTCTACCCCTACATAGCCGGGCTAGTAGCCCCTCACAATTGGCGTCACGAACAGGATTCACCCATTGGCTCGGGGTCGTTATAGAGGAGGAATAGAGTTAAGGCAAACATGTCTGAACTAGAAGATTTGAAAAGGAGCTTTGATGAACTACAGGGGAGGCTTGCGGAGCAGGCAGGTGCCTTACAGCAGGCACGAGAAGAACAGAGAGAAGCTCTTTCTCTCGCAAGGGCAGTGATTGATCAACAGGCCCAAGCTTTAAAAGCCCCGGCGGCAATCTATGTCCACCGAGACCGCAAACTGGCAGATTTTAGTGGTTGCCCTGGAAAGAGTGGAGATGATTGTGTGGAAGAGTGGATCGCGGCAATGCGGTCTGCGTTCCAAGTCATGAAGGTGCCAGAGGCGGACCGTGTAGAGCTGGTCAAACAACACATAAAAGATGAGGCCAAGGCAACTGTTAAGTTCATGTTGGATGGGGCAGGAGAGTCCGTCGAGGGCATATTTGAGGTTCTCCTTCAAACCTATGGAGACAAGGTCCCCATAGGTACCAGGTTGAAGGAGTTCTATGAGAGAAGGCAGATGTCCAGCGAGACGGTCAGAACTTATGCCTATGACCTACAGGAGAAGCTGGCTTTGATTAAGAGGCGAGAACCCAACCGCGTTCCCGACTCAGAGACAGTGTTGAAGGAACAGCTAGTGCTGGGCTTGTGGGATGACCTTTTGAGGCGAGAGATGAAAAGGAGGGTCAAGGAGGAGAAAGGCCTAACCTTCATCGGGCTGCTGCAAGCCGCAGTTGACTGGTCCGAGGAAGAAGAAGCCCAGTCCTCTCTCGCCTCCCAAAGTAGGCTCAGAACTAGAGGTGCGGTGAACGCTGCAGTACCGGCCGAAGATAAACCATCCCCCCTCACCCTGGAGATGCTCCACGAGGAGGTTAGGAAACTAGCTGCTCGTCAAGAAGAGCTGTACTTAGCACTACAGAGCAGGGAAAGAGGGAGCAGCCAGCAGAGTGCACAGCGCAGGCGAACACCCCTGAGGGACGGCAAAGGGCGATATATTTGCTACAGCTGTGGGGAGCCTGGCCACACTAGCCGGCATTGTACCAAAAAGCTAGACGCAGGGGCTCTGGCCCCTATTCCCATAGACCCGGCGCAGGTGGCATTTTCTGGCAATCCAAACGCCAAGGGTGGGGCCAAGAAACACCCCACCACACCGGCCATAGGGCGCCAAGCAGCCGAGTGTCTTCTGACAGAGGTGGAGGAGAGCCTCCAAAGGAGTGCTCTTGGGAGGTGTCGCACAGTCCACCTTAAGATAGGGGGGGTGGACACCACCTGCCTCTGGGACACGGGGTCAAATGTGACGGCTATTACGGAGTCCCATTTCCGTAGGTGTTTTGGGCCACAGGAGTTGAAGTCAGCAGACTGGATTGAGCTCACAGCCGCAAACGGGCTCGATATTCCTGTCTTGGGCTGCTTGGAGGCCGAGGTTGAATGCGCCGGGAGAGTGGTTGGTAAGAAGTGCATTTTTGTACTCACCGACACTCACCCTCAGGTAGACAAAGCTAATGGGCTCCCAGGGATCGTGGGGATGAATGTTATAGAAGACCTCGAAGCGCTCTTTATCACAGATGGGGGTCGCGTCCACATGGATCCCCACGCTCCAGGCGAGACAGAGGCCACCATCCGTCGGTTGATAGCCCGAGCGAGGAAGGAGTTCCCGCGCACGGGTCCGGGGGGCAAAATCGGGTTCGTCAAGGTGGCCGGCAGGGAACCCGTTATCATCCCCCCGAGGAGCGAGAAAGTGGTAGAGGGCCGTTGCGGGGTCTCACCTAGGGTTGAGTGCCAAGTGCTGGCAGAGGCGGCAAAAGAGATAGAGCTGCCGCGGGGACTGTTAGTTGCCAACACTATTGCGACAACCAGTGGTGGAAGAATCCCTCTCAGAGTGATGAACACAAGCGAGAGGGCTGTCAAGCTGATGCCAAGAGCCAGGCTTGCCGTTGTAAGCAAACCACGAGCTGTGCTCCCCAAAGAGGTTGTACGGGTAGAGGAGAGAGAGGGGGCACTCGTGGTTAAGCCGCTGGGTCAGGGTGAGAGTATAGCGACAGGGGGCGAGGTTGGGCAGTTGCCGGTCCCTGTACAGGCTAACACCGGGACCTCACGGAGCTACAGCGTCAAAAGCTTTGTCGGCTGTTAGCCCAACACCAAGACGTATTCTCGGCAAGCGAAGTCGATTACGGCTACACCACCTCGGTTGACACACAGTATCCCCACCGAGGCACCCCCAATCAAACAGAGGCACCGAAGGGTCCCACCCCATGTCTTTCAAGAGTTTAAGAGGCATGTTCAGGAGCTCGTTAGCCAGGGGATCCTTAAAGAGAGCTCCAGTCCATGGGCCTCACCTGCGGTGGTGGTTATTAAGAAAGATGGAAGTGTTCGATTCTGCTGCGATTACAGGCGGCTGAACGAAGTGACGTGCAAAGACGCCTACCCACTTCCCCGCATCGAAGAGTCGTTGGATGCGCTGGGCAATGCGCTGTTATTCTCGACCCTGGACCTGACCGCAGGCTACTTCCAAGTGGCCATGAGCGAAAGGGACAGGGGAAAAAACGGCGGTTACAACACCATTTGGCTTGTTTGAATGGACTCGGATGCCATTTGGCTTGTGCAACGCCCCAGCCACTTTTCAGCGGCTGATGGGTATGGTACTGGGGGACCTCAGTTTTGATATACTCCTTGTCTACCTGGATGACATTATAGTCTTCTCCCGGGACTTTGACAGTCACTGCGAGAGGCTTGAGACAGTGTTCGAACGTTTGAAAGCAGCACGGGTTGAAGTTGAAGCCGACCAAATGCTTCCTTCTGCGGCCGGAGGTTAAATTCCTTGGCCACGTGATTTCTGCTAAAGGCGTCCAGGTAGATCAAGAAAAGGTCAAGGCCCTGGAGGCATGGCCGGCTCCAAGGAGCGTGCGAGAGGTGAGGCAGGTGCTTGGATTCATGAGCTACTACAGGCGGTTTGTGCCAAGGTTCGCACAGTTGGCCAAGCCTCTGCATGCCCTGGTTGGGAAAGGGTTGAAAAAACACGTCAAGGGGCACCCAGATGTTTGTTTGGACCAGTGAGTGCCAGGAGGCACTGGACGAGCTGAAACGGTGCCTGGTGTCCCCTCCAATCCTGGCCTATCCCAACTTTGGCCTACCCTTTATATTGACCACAGATGGGAGTCTGCACGGACTCGGGGCTGTGCTCAGTCAAAAACAGGAGGGCGTAGAGCGTGTGGTAGCCTACGCGAGTCGGGGGCTGAGAGGCTCCGAGAAGAATGACAGAGAATTACAGCGCATTTAAACTGGAACTTCTGGCGCTTAAATGGGCTGTTACCAAGAAATTCAGGGACTACCTGATGTACGCCAGATTCACGGTAGTCACGGACCATAACCCGCTGCGCTACCTGGCAACGGCTAACCTGGGGGCTGTCGAACAGCGGTGGGTAGCACAACTCGCTGAGTATGACTTTGAGGTGTGTTACAAGCCCGGGCGGCAAAACACGAATGCAGACGTCCTCTCCAGAATCCCTGACCAAGAGGAACCTGAGCAGGAGGACACGGGAAAGGACTTTATCAAGGTGGGCCCGGAAGAAGTGCGTGCGTGTCTGTGGCCTGCTAGGTTGGAGGAGGATGGTAGGGCTGATCTGAAAGCCAGAGTGCAAGCGACTGCTGGGAAAGCTCTCGGTGGGCACAGCTGGGAGGAGGTCGAAGTGGCTCAGAAAAACGACCCGGTCGTCGGGCCCGTGTATCGGGTGGTTGAGAGGGGCACGGAGATGAGCCATGCCGATCTCCACGCGTTAACACCGGACGCGAGGCGGCTTCACCAACAGCTTGACCGCCTTAGGCTTTATAAGGGTGTACTGTATAGGCATGTCAGTGACCCTCGTGATGGGGAGGAGATCAGGCAGCTCATTGTCCCAGGGGCCTTACAATGTAAGGTATATGAGAACCAGCATGAAGCATGGGGGGCATTTCAGTGCAAAGAGCACCCTCGCGGTGATGAGAAGGAGCTATTACTGGCCTACCATGAGTAGAGATGTTCAAGATTGGGTTCAGCAATGCAGGCGGTGTGCATTGGCAAAGGATGTCTTTCCCAACCACAGGGCCCCCATGACCTGCAGCAATGTCACCGCACCCCTGGAGGTCCTTGCTATGGACTATACGGTGCTAGAAAAGTCTTGTGGGGGATACGAAAATGTCCTTGTCCTTACAGACATGTTCACCAGGTTCACAGTTGCCGTCCCCACCAGAAACCAAACTGCTGAGACGACAGCAAATGCTTTGCTGAAACATTGGTTTACCTATTACGGGTGCCCGGCCCGGTTTGCACTCCGATCAGGGGAGGAGCTTCGAGGCTAGTGTTATAAAAGAGCTGTGCAGGGCCTATGGGATTGCCAAGAGTCGCACCAGCCCTTACCATCCGCAGGGGAACGCGCAGTGTGAGAGGTTAATAGGACCATGCACGACATGCTCAGGACACTGCCACCAGAGAAGAAACGGGATTGAAAACGTACTTGCCAGAGTTGGTTATGGCTTATAACTCTCGTGAGCACTCCCTCCACAGGTTCTGCGCCCTTCTACCTCCTGTTCGGGAGGACGCCAGAATGCCCTTGGACCTCTCTGGGAGGGAAAGACATGAGGGAACCAGAGGCGGGACAATCTGGACGACTGGGTCCGGGACCACCATGAGAGGCTTGGACCGCCGTGGAGGTAGCAAGCTCGGCTACCCAGGAGGCCTCTAGGAAGAGGAAGAGGATCTACGACCGGAAGTCCCGCGGCGCCTGCTTCAGTCTGGTGATCGGGTGCTGTTGCGCAATCACAAACCCAGAGGCAGGAATAAGATCCGGACAAATGGGAACCCAACCCTTATTTGGTGGTGAAACAAAACCACCCCGACATTCCTGTGTTCACCGGTCAAGCCAGAGGAAAGGTGTGGCTCAACGAGGGTCGTGCATAGGGATCAGCTCAAATTGTGCACCTTCAAGCGCCGACTATGGCGGCCGAAGCAGGCCAATAGGCTGCCAGCCGAAGTGGAGTCCTGATATTTTCCCAGATCTTCCCCACCCCCTCCGGCCAGGTTGTTTGTGTTCCAATCCCCACCTCACCTATCTTTTGGTGATGTTAGATACACGACTCCGTTCCTTATTCGCTTGCCCCATGGCCGCGGACGAGCCCCCCTTCCTCCCCCTTTCCTCGTCGCGATGTGGTCCGCCCAGGGGTTGGAGCCGCGATTTAGGGCGGCCGAGGCCTCATTCCAAACCCATTTGGGACCCTAAGCTTGAGCCAGACGCCCCGAGAGCGCCATGACCCCCCCGGCCTCAGAGGCGAGCTCGATTGAGGCGTGCCCACGCAGGTTTTTTGGCGAGCGGGAGGCCTTTCTGTTTAAGGTTTTGCCAACGCACATTTGAGGCCGAACCCTCGAGTCCCCGGCTTCCATTAACCTCCCTGCCCGACTCCCGGCTTCTATATTGCGATTATGTTACGACACTGAAAGCCATTGGACTTACCCTGCTCTATGCTTCATTTGCAAATGTAATGTTGAGTCATATGTGAATGGTATACGAGTGTTTACTGAACATGTGAGTTAATATGTGTTATTCTGTGTTTGTTACAGGGATGAACTGCTTTGAGTCGTCGCTGGTGTGGCAGGGTTTAGCTGGGGGGAAATGTGAGGGCACATATTTACGACCCTCAAAAACACGGTCACGGGATTGTTTACAGCCTGAAGCAGCCAAGAGGAAGTGACGTAGCTGAGAAGGACGGGCATGCGCGGTGAGAGAGAAGACGAGCGGAGCAAAAACAAAACACACGTGTCTGGACGAGAGAAGACGCTAGGAAAGACCCGAACAAAGTGTAAACGAGAGGTTAGCGAGACAGTGTGCGGTACCGCAGCGAGTCTAGGCTGGGTTCCCGTCCATGTTAAACTCTGACTCCGCTACAGCGCCGCCCACCTTACCGGGTTTCGCTACAGCGCCGGGTTGTCTTTTTTTTTTTTGTGTGGTGTCGGTTGGGGGGTTCCTTTTGGGTTTGGGGCCGCGGGTGGCGGGGGGCCGCGTCCGGGGGGGGCGTGCGAATTGTTTGTACTTTGTCGCCTGAGATAGCGCCTATGCAGAGGTGGTACTATTATTCGAGATCTTTAAGGGCTTAGCGTCCGCTCCTCCAATCTGCCTCCATGGTTCCCTGGTAGTATCTTCGGTTAGAGTTTGACGGGGCAAGAGCCCGTTACTTGAAAGCGAGACACGCACAGGCTGCTTGTTCTGGCGAACGGATTCAACACCCCCGTGTACGTTTTCCTGATGTTTTTCCGGAATTGGGCCAGGTTCTTCTGCTTCGCCAGGCAACCCCCTTGGGACTGCCGTAGCTCGCTAGCACAGCCCCCCCCGGGACCCGCCCCCATTTTCGCGCGCCTCAACCGTCGTCCGCCCGTGCTTTTTCGGAGTAATCTGCCACCCAGACGAGCTCCGGATGTTCACCCTGCTTTAGCGGGCTGTATTGTAAAAGCTCGCCTACCCGTGAGTTCATCACACCCCATTTCAGGAGGGGCAAAGGTACTGTTTCTGGTTTTTTCTTTGTTTGGTGTGGACCGGAGAATGGACATTCTATTCCGGCTGTTGAAGTTCTGGACAGCCTAACAGACTGTAACTCCGGTTAACCGACACCTAACCCTAGAACTATCTGTCCGTCCCACCCCAGAGACAATTTACTGGATTAAACTGTAAAGACTGAAATGTTCTTTTGGTGGTCGGACATGTAAATGATGTGTTGAGAACTGTGTCAGCCATTTTAGACAGGATAATTGCTGTGTTAACTTTTACTGTTCTTCTGTATTGTGAGTGCTTTCTCTGTGACTAAGGTGGGTTGTGCGGAGTCGAGGACTCCTAACACTGGGTCCCACTAGTCTGTTTGATTTATTTTACCCCATTTTATTTCTTTCATTTCTTTGGTCCTGGGGAGGCTCCTTGCTGTTTTCCCCTTTGCTCTCCAGGGCCCGGTGGACATTGTTAACCAAGTTTGGGTTTTTTTTGAGGGCTCTCCAGATAAATAAAAGGAGCCACATGGTTTAAAAAGTCGTTGTTGAATGCTTTTGTCCGACCCAGGTTGCCTTGGAGTAGGGGCGCCCGAGTTATTTGGTTAGGCACAGGATGACGGAGTTAAGTGGGACCGTGCTGGTATTCCATGTGCAGGCGCTACTATCATTGCAGGTCCGGGCCTGGAGTCCTCCTTTTGTGCCTACTGTTGCCAGGTAACTAACCCCATTCTTGCTGAAGTAAGTGTCCGGGTCAGTCGTGCTAGAGGGGGTTACGGACTTAGATCCCACCACCCGCTAGTCGTTCAAGGCAGCCTGTGCGCCCCTCTACCCCTACATAGCCGGGCTAGTAGCCCCTCACATCCAGTATCTACTGGATGTTGTTTTTCGCCACAATTTTAATTATAAGCTATAGGGCTGGGCGATATATCGAGTTTTTAAAAAATATCGATATATTTTCATACGAGATATAAGATGTGACAATATCCTTTAAATCGATATAGTCTATGTTAAGTTATAATTATACTTGTGGAGCCACAAGTTTGCCTCTCTTTCGTCCACTTTTGTCTCTACGCAACGTTACTCGGCCTCGCCTCTCCTTCACTGAACACAGCTCCCCCTCCTCCCCCATAGCTTCACCTGCAGGCAGCGACAAGATGGACACGGCAAATCTCCGTTAGCGAGTTGTGGGGCTGGACGGCGTCAACGTGTTAGCGAGCTAACCGCGCTAACGAGCTAACCACGCTAACGACATGCAGCCTACAGGGGCTGCACGGCCTAAAATCCTTTGATTTTCTCAGAAGTTGACAGCACGCCTTATGTATGAATTCTGGTTGTGCTTACTGACCGCGAACCGATTTTAGGTGGTACACGGCACTCAGCAATCTGTCAATAAATGTTTTAGTACGACTTTGGTAAGCTACGGAGCTGCAGCGCTTGATGGATTGTCGGAGCATTACAGCTACCGTAGTCTGGAGCCTCGCGGAGTGATACGTACTGTGCTTCAACGTAATATTACCGTATTGTGTGTGTATAAGGGCCATAAATGGCACCTGTTAAGAGACATGGTTACAAAGAGGATTTCAAACTCAAGGCTGTCAGTCACGCAGTACAAGTTGGGAACAGAGCAGCTGTGAAATCTGTCTGTCTTTGTAATTATGCTCAGCGTCTGTTAGTTTACATTTTGACTGCACAATTATGAGATTTTTGTTATGCACAAAAACAACCTTGTTTTCTTTTATTTATGGAGCATGATTATTTAATAAATGATGATAATTTATTTTTGAGTAATTTCTTCATGTAAATCTATGCTGTATGTAAATAAAAATGTCTGTGTGACATCTGGGACACAGTGTGACTAAGAATTCTCTTTTTGTTCTTAACTTATGGCTTTAAAAAAATATCGAGATATATATCTTATATTGCCACCCATAGCAAACATGCAAACTGTTCTGATAATGCGGGGAATTGCTGTGACGTACAAAGTGCCGGCTTATTTTTATTTGTTCTCTAAATAGTTTCAACAACATTAGCTAATGTAGCCTTAACCACTAGAGATTATTAGCTAACTTTAGCTTTCTGAGACATTAGTCTGCTGACATATTGCTGGTCGCCAGCAAAGGAGCGACTTTACTGTTTGTTAAAGATCTCTATTCCTATTGTGGTCAAATTTAGGGTTCCCTGCAGTACAGCTCCAGCTAAAGTTTACATGAAGTCAAAATGATGTTACCTGTCTATGTCAAGCAGCAGCCTGTATTCAGTTAGAATATTGCTATAAATTGACCTATTTGTGCCTTTATTGGATTTTGAACTCCGTTTCACTTGCAATGATTTGGGAATGGTTACATTTAACTTTTTGGGTTAAATGTATAAAGTTTTAGAGAGGACAAAATCTCTCAGCACAAAGTCTGAGAGAAGAGCACAGAGAGGGAGAGAGCAGGATGAAGACAGCAAAGAGAGAGAGAGAGAGAGAGAGAGAGAGAGAGAGAGAGAGAAGCAGGTAAGAGTGGACATGTGGTCATGCTCAAAAAAAAAAAGTTATAAAGCTCTAGCTTCTGTTTTGTCCACATTTCTTGATGATGATTTCACAGATATCAAAATTGGATCCCCAACCTGCTCTTATAATAATTATCATATACTATTCTGTTATGTTGTAGTTGAATACAGTGTTTGTGTGTAATATTTAAAAATATCCGGGGATGTTTTAAAGAACATATACATTGATATGGACAGTAGTGTTTCACAGGATTAATATACTATACTAATATACTGTTTTACTTTGATGGTTTCTTGTCTTCTGTTTAGTGTGTTCAGTTTTCCCTTCTCCCTGTCTGGTGTGTGTGTGATCAGTTCCAGCTGTGTTTCCTTCATGAAGGAAACACCCTTTTGTGTATTTAGTCCTCTGTCTTCCTCTGTCTGTTGTCGGATCATCTGTTAAGCTTCCCGTGTCTCTCCATGTCTCAAGTTTTCATGTATTTGCTAGTGTTCCATGTTTTCATGTATTTAGTTTTCCCAGTTTAGATTGTTGTTGTGATTAGTTGTTGTTTAGTTGGTTTTCGTGTTTGGTTAATGTTTTTCAATCCGTTATGTCAACATGACGTCATAACAGATAAATTGTCAGTCTCCTCTGCGTAAAGATGTGGGTTACAATATTCTTTTTTCTTTCAAGTTTTCTCTTTCATCCCACCATCTTGCCCCATTGCATGTTTTTCGTCTTTTTTCCTCTTCTGATTGCACAGATCAGCTGTTTTCCTACAGTAAATGTTTAAATTAATCCAGTTTATGCTTTCAGAGCTCTAATGTTCAGTTTTAAAATAACTGAATGAAGATTTTTATTTTACCAGTCTATGTGCTAAATCACAAGATTAATGATTTCCTGCAGCATTCACAACAGTGTTACATTGTACTTTTAATCACCATTTGATCACATCTCTGTAGGTGGCACTCAGAGGGAAGAGAAGTCATATGATCTGTAAGATGCACCTTTCAAATTGGTCAGATGGTGCAAACACGGCCCGTTTCATGTGAAGGTGCAGGGGAAAACCTGGGCTAACTTAGCGAGTTGAAAACCAGCGCCATGTGGCCATTTATCTTGATCACCGATGGTAGAATAATTTAATCCAACCAACAGAAAGATGTCCTGAGTATGCTGACCAAGCTTCATAGTACAGGGTCCAAGTAAATGTGCTTGAGAGAAGCACAGTGTGACCAAGCTGAGACATGGTGATGTTTAGATTTGCCTCCTTGACTCCTTTTTCTGACCTGGACACTTTTTGTTACTTCCCCCTCACCGCCTAGACCCCTCAGGGGAACATAACAGTACACGACTCTGCAGGTCAAGAGCACCTTTGGAAAATTAGCTGCTCACACTGTTCTGAGTTGAAAAGGGTTAAATTAAAGAGTTTTATTAAAGTAGCCCAACTAAAAGAGACAGACAAGCCGCTATCACCATTTAAGAAAAACAAACAAAACTCAGGCGTTGGTCAATAAAGTAAAACGTAAGCCAAAAAAGAAAGAGAGCAGCTCGCTAGCTGAAAACCACCAAAACACAGCTCACTGGCTGCAAACACACTACTGGCACTCTGGCCCAGAGCTCACCTTTCCCTGGGCTTAAATACTTTTAATTACTGATGTGAGTCAGCTGTGTAACAGGGAAAGGTGGCACCTCAGGCAGAAGAGGTGGTGGGACACGCCCACACAGGCACCTTCAGGAGGAGGCCCTGCTAGGGCCGTAACAGTACTACAGGAGAGCTATTTCACGTATAGGGCTGTAACTTGGGTTTAAATGCTCCCACAGCTTTATACAAATAAATAATTCATTTGAAATGATACTGGACATTAGAAACAAACATGAGTAAGAGAGGTTATGGGTAAGAGAGTAGATTCCTGGGTTGTTCTTACCTCTGCCCAGCCTCATGCCTGGCCTCAGGTGTTGCCAGGACACTCTGAAAATCAGTAGATCTGACTCAAATCCAGGCACACATGTCGACCTCTCAGCTATCTGTAGTGCTGAGACCTAAGAGAAGCGAGAGAAGTGTTTCAGTTTCAGTTTGTCCTTTCATAATTTTAAACAAAGATTATAAACAAAAGAAAATGTATGTTCATAGAAGTTGATAACAGTTTTTAATCAAAAAAAGAAAACTTTAATTGTTTTCATCTTTGTCTTCTGGTTTTGGACTTTTTTATTTTTGGTCTGATAAGAGTGTTAATCGACAATGAAACAGTGATATATAAGTAAAGTTTTGTTGTGTAACTTTTTTAGAACATAAATAAACCTTATACAGCAGCAACATCAATTGTGACATGAAACACAGAAACACCACTACTATGTTTTGTACTGTTTTGTATTGACTCGGTTTCCCACTGTCCTTCTTTAAGCTCTTAAATTACTTGAGAGCAGGAGTCGGTGTAGGATGTTTTATATCATCAGTGGTCATTTCAGAGTATACTGTGTACAGAAACATGGCACTGTCAATACGATCTGACATTCCCTGTGTTTCACCGGCTAGTGCACTGCATACAATCCTCTTGACTCCCTTTAACTTCCATCCTATGGGTTAGAAGCTTACACTTTCCTCTGTTAAGATGATAAGATGTCCTCCCTGAGTGCCTCAAACTGTAAGGTTTCCAAATGGAACCTGTCTGATGGAGGCTTTGTTCTCTCTGAGCATAATCAACTTCAATACACCATCATCCCGTAAATACTGAAAGTTCAAAACAACCTTACTGCATTTTAGCTTGAATGCTACGTTATTTGCTTGACAATAGAAGCCATTTCATTTGCTTCATGCAAAAAGGAAAGGATAGCGTTTTTAAAAAAATGTGCTGTCAAATTCAATCAAAGAAATAAAGTAACAATGTAAATTACATTTAATTTAGGTAACTTGAAATAGAATGGTCAATGAGATAAATGAGTAAATAACAATTGCAAAATTATGACCAAAAGAGGAAGTCTTACCTTTAAAAATATTAATAAAGTGCCAAAAACTGCAAACCAAGCAATCCCCATCTATCTAAATTCTCTTTTTTAAATCTTCCTTGTAAGCATATGATAAAAAAAAATAATGAAAAGAATTCTAAATATAGTCCTCGGCAAACTCTCTTTCTAGAATCCTTCTATAGTCCTGTGAAGGTAGAGTAACTGAAATTTCCCCTTGTGGGACTAATAAAGGTATATCAAATCAAATCAAATCAAATTACAGTAAGCAAGTATCAGGTTTGATTCCTTTCAGCACATTACATCAGCCTGCTAGTGCGCAGGATCTGGGTTTCTGATATGCTCATTCATTCCCATCACACTTGAAGAGACAGGAAGAGATAGTTTCTGTTCATGAAAAAATAGGAAAAAAAAGCTGACAGTGCTATTATCAGCAAAGATGTGAGTCTGAGATGGGCCAGCCACATTCTGTAGATCCCACTCATTTCCTCTTTTATGTCTCTCATGCCTTTAACTAGCATACATGCACACACACTGAAATGCAGACATTAACAAAAGTTGCTTACGAAGTATCTCAAAAAACGCAATTTACTGCCAAAACAGAACCATTTGTCATTTATGAGATGCAACAAAAAATGTTTTGAAATCATTGTGAAACCAGACAGTTTTTAAACAGTTCCAACCTGCTGCTGCACTTTTACCTCTTTACCCTGTCTGAGTACTCCTCATGAGCCGGCTTGTCGCTGTTACAATCCTCAAACCCAGCTGTGCCATCTACCCGCTCCCAAGCCTCACTATTAACTTGTTCTTGGCCAGTGCATCAACCTGAAAGCCTAGGTCCTGACGGTGGAGGCAGTATCATTAGTTCAAGTCACATATCAGGAGCTCTCCTATGGTTTATTAGACCTTTGGGACTCACTAACACTTTGCTGCCAAGCCTTCCAGCTTCGACACAGTTGCCACTTAGGTCTTCAGTCTGGAAATGGCTATTTCCCAGCTCAATGGGAGGTTGTCCTGACTGGTCTGTTGGAAGTAAAGCTGTCATTTCCGGCCTCCTCATTGGCAGTGTTGTGGGCAGAGGATGAGGAGCTCGCAACCTCCATTCCAGCTGCTCCCTCTTTCAGTAGAAAGTGGGGTTCCCACAGCCACAGCTCATTTCACTGGGCTCCCTGAAGTTCCAACCACAATCATTAAGACTATTTCTTCTATTCTTGTGCATGAGTGAGCCGTTACTCCGACTGATTCTTGGGTTGCTATGGTCGGAGCTGTTTCTGTTCTAGCAAATAAAGTGACTGAGTTTTCTGTTTCTAACCTGATCAACTTAAATGTTGAGAGTTGTAAAAAAAAAAAAGCAAACTCTTGAGTCTTTGTTTTTTGTTTGTTTTTACCTGTTCAGTGGGTACATGTAGCTTTAGCCTTTTTGTGTCCCCTAGGCCACAGCACACTTCATCACACTTTTACAGAAACTGTCTATTATCCACCTGTGCAGGCCTCTTCAAAACCTGTTTATTGTGAATCAGTGCATCCCACCACAGGAACTACTTGGTGTGCGGTGGTGTGTATATCATTCAGTAAGACCTGTTGCCATTGTTTTGTAATTTGGCATATCTCAGCCATTTCCTTTCCTTAAGAACGTTTCTTGAAAGCCAGCCTTTCATTGAGACTATTTCTGTTGACGCAAACAGTAGATGGATCAATTTTCTTCCTACTTTTTAAATACATGACTTTCAAGTGAAGTCAAGTCAAGTTATCTTTATTTATATAGCATATTTAAAAGACATCAAGTGTCGGCCAAAGTGCTGAACAGAGGAATATAATAAAAAGAATTAGAATAGATAATATGAAAACATTATAGAAACATTGTAAGACATCCATATATGTTTGTAAAAAAATATGTGTACATGCAAATATGCACATACAAATACAAAAATGTACACATTCACACACAAGCACACATACGTGAACATAAAACACATGTATACGTGTATACACAAGCAAACATCATCCAATGAGATAAAAGACCAGAATAGCTGAAACAGAATAAAAGAGGTGTCAGAGAGATCCGAAGCCTTGGAAAATAGGTGGGTCTTCAGATTCCAAGGATGAAGAGGATTTTATGAAAGGAGGAAGACTGTTCCAGAGTTTCGGGGCGGCAATGGAGAAAGCCCTGTCATCTCTAGATTTGAACTGGGAGTGTGGAACTAATAAAAGCATCTGACTGGAGAAGCGCAGAGTTCGAGTAGCCAAATGTAGGCAAAAAAGATCTGAAATGTAACCTGGAGCCAAACCATTGAGGGCTTTAAAAACTAATAATACAACCTTAAAATCAATTTTATATTTAACTGGCAGCCAATGTAGAGATGCAAGTATCAGAGTAATACTCTCTCTCTTTCTGGTACCCATCAGGAGCCTTGCGGCTGCATTTTGAACAAGTTGCCGGCGGGACAGGCTTGAGTGACAGATGCCTAAACAGAGAGTGTTACAGTAGTCAAGACATGATGATATGAAAGCATGGATAACAGTTTCCAGATCCTTAGATGACAGGATATTTTTGAGTTTAGAAATGCTCCTGAGTTGGAAGAAACTGCTGCGAACAAAAAAATTTATTTGCTTGTCCAGCTTGAGGGTAGAATCAAGAGTGAAACTAAGATTTTTTTAGGTGGGGATGTAATGTTGAAAAGGATATGACTTTGCAGGAGCAGGAGGAACTAACTGAACTGAGACAAGGCCGTGGTTTAAAGCTAAGTTTTGCTGATCTATCTTTGCACAGTTTACGGTTGTCTGCTGCCATGTAGTTCCCCATTCTAACAAACAGAGCTATTTTGACATTGCTCCCATTTTCAACAACATATTTATGTGAGCTAAACGTTTCAAGCATGGCTGCTATACAAACCAAAAACAGAACGAGATTAAGAGCTGTTGAGGAAGAGCTTTGTGTATGCCTTTCTTAAATTCCTCCCAGAATATGATCTTTGTGTTCATCTAGACAGACCCAGGTTTCTCACTGAGTGAGTATAAACAAACTGAGGGACCAACTTTCCATTATATGTATTGTACAAGGCTACAGTGTGTCATTTTGGAAAACGTTTGGTTGGTGGTGTGCCACAGGATATTTGTGATCTATAAAATGTGCCGCGACTCAAAAAAGGTTGAAAAACACTGCCATATAAAACCTGCAGGACACCGGCCCTTGAGGCCCCCTAGAACAGGGGTGCGGACTGCACCCCTGTTCTAGATATTTGTTTTGTGTAAATGCAGACGTATCTCCAACTCAAACTATACCAGCTGCATTCAGGAAACCAAACTTTGATAATGCTTTTATTTATCCACAATATATTCAGTTAAAATATTGTTTTCATTAAAGTGGAATTGTGCTAGTTTCAGTGGGAAATGTATGCAGCTCATTTAAATAAAAAGTTCAAAGAGCTGTGAAAGGTTGTACATTCTTATAAGGATGTCTTGTTTTTGTATCGTCTCTCTCCTGTTAGACTCAACCATCATCTGTTTACTGCTCTAATATCTTCAACATCTTCAGTAAGTTATATTGCACAATTATGTCATCCAATAAAAAACATTCACAGCTTCATTCTGCCTTCCATTTTTATCTGCAACATACAAGGATCAAATGTTTTTACTTTATTTTTGGGATATGGGATATTGCACTCAAACCTAACTAAAGCTTTCAGACAGTGGTCATTGAATATAAATGTGTCTGTAACACAGTCACACAGGTATAAATGATGTGAAATAGAAATACATACCTTGAATTTTAACAAAATAATATTTGAGACAACCGAGTTAAATTCCACCACTGACCTTTTTTATTTTTTCAAAAATGCATAAAGTGTATCTATATTAAAATATCAATAATGTAAATCCTATTACATTTGTACCATCAAAATTAAGTGGTACTCTAGTAAGAGCTACAGTAGCAAACAAATTTACTAGTATCACTGAATGGCAGAAAGGCTCAGTAGCAGCTGTTGTTAGCTACTGGATTATTGCTCTTTAGGGCGGAGCACAAACACATGGGCTTCCTGAAACACTGAAACATTAGAAGCAGTTGTGTGTGAATAGAATCACAGTTCACAATAACCTCTAATGTGAGCTCCTAATGTGAAGGAGACAGACTGTGATCATTTTAAGTTCAAACATTCTTTTGGGTTTTCATGCAGAAGTATCAGGACTTTTAAACAACCTTCGTAAATATACTTATGCATTCATTTATGTCACTGACATTTTAAGCTTACATGAAAGTTCATTTAGGTGGAATTAAACCAAAATCATTTAACATTTAATCTTATCCAATAGAATGTTATTCTGATGCAATATTATGATGATGCAATGTGCTCTAATGATGGCTGTTGCACATGCAGGCCTGTTAGTAGATACACTTATTTGGTAAAGATTGGAATATCTCGAGCACCATTAGATGGAGTTTCATCAAATTTTAAACAGGCATCCTTGGTTTTTGAAGATGGAATACTTATGGTGATCCTCAAACCTTCCGTCAGCACCTGGATGCTCACTCTAAATAGATGGTTTGCCATTACATTTGTACCATATTTATTTGCATCCATTTCACATGTATGCAAATGTCTAAAAATACACAACATCCCTCTGGCTCATTTACAAAACCTTGTGTGCACGAATCACCTGATACACACAAAGAATGTGTATCAGGTGCTGATGGGGAAACACATCCCTCTGGATCATCCTCTGAAGTGACGCTAACTAAGCTGTAAGCTAATCTGATGCTAACTAATGTAAATGTTACCATTCCCTGTAAAAAGGCTGACATGACAACACCCCCCTTGCTCATTGCATCAAATAGGTAAAGGTGATGTAGGAAGTTCTGTCCCCCCCCCCCCCCTATAAATCCTCATGGTCAAACACTTCAGGCATTTTCTCTCTATGCTCCTGAGGCACCCATACGTGCCACGGATGTGACGAAGAGCATTCATCTGAAAATTCGCATGAGTTATTGCTCAAAGCATCATTTGCCATGGTTCACTGCTGACACCTAGTGGAGAATATAAGAATAGCATGATTGTTATTGTGTCAAAGGAACTGTACAATTTAGCAAGTGTGTAGATGTTCCTGTATAGTTTACAGCGAATATCTACTGTGTATAAAATCACAAGAATTATAAACTCACTCAGTTTACATACTGAGTTGGGCCTCTGGAAGTGTTTTTGCGACTAAGCTTTTTTTCTAGGTCAGTGTTAACTGACTAACAAAAAAACGAAATCTTATTTATTTTGTATGTCTTGACTTTATTTTCTTGGTATACTCTTGTATTCTTCAGCTATCTTTACCTGAGCTGTGGTAACGCACAAATTTTCCCACCATGGGATCAATAAAGTCTTATCTTATCATTTCAACCTTCTGATTATTAGACCTACTAATGAGGTCATCTACTAATAGGATGATCTGATTAGTGGGTCGTCCGATTAGTAGAGAACTCTTCCTCCTGAGCTACAGCCACCCCAGCCACATGGCAGAGGTAGTGTTGTATACCTTTCACCATGTCTGGTCATTATGTGATAGCACACAGAAGCAGCTGTATGTCTCCAAAATGTTGATTCTGTTCATCTGGACGTAGCGTTTTCAGTGGGAGAAACGTTTTGTCACTCAGCCAAGTGACTTCTTCAGTCTCATCTGACTGCAGGTTTCCCCACCCTTATAAACAGAACATTTGCATAATAACTGAAACTAGCACCACTGAAGGAACAATGGGCCATTGATCAACAACTAACGACCAAAGCCCACTGATCAATGGCCATGAGTACCATTCACAGAGAGTTGGGGAATGGCTGCAATCACAGCATTGTAAGATGGCGAAAGATGTACCCTTAGACCCCCTTCCTCTATTCAGAGATGGTCAAAGAGGGCATTTACGTGAAAAGGGAAGCCCTTTTCACGTAAATGTTCTCCTTGACTTTGCGCTCAAACCAGCGTTCCTCCCTGTCCAGGATGTGTGCGTCCTCATCTTACAATGCTGTGATTGCAGCCATTCCCCAACTCTCTGTGAATGGTACTCATGGCAATTGATCAGTGGTCATGAGAATTTGCATAATTAAGATGAAGGAACTGACCTCCAAGAACATTCTTCCTTCAGTGGTGCTAGTTTCAGTCATTATGCTAATGTACTGTTTATAAGGTTGGGGAAACCTGCAGTCAAAGTCAGGAAATGTTTCTCCCACTGAAAACTCTACGTCCAGATGAACAGAATCCTCTTTTGGAGATTTACTTACCTGGATGATTGAGCATCAAGAAGCAGCTGTATGAATTCAGAAGCATATAGAGCTGAACTTCCTGAATGCAAAATTGATCGGATGGCACGTCAGATAGATGTATGATGTGAAAACATGATGTGAAAGTAAGCCAGGAGAACCTGATTTCAATCTGAACTACATTTCTGTTGAAGACATAAAAAATAAAGGCAGAAAGACCAGAAGCTGAAGACAGCTGCAGCAAAGGTCTTCACAAAGAAGAAAATCTTTCATATTCAAGCTCACAGGAGTCTTTCTAAAGAATAAAACTATATGTTATTCTGAACAAATTTTTTCTACCTGCACAAAATAGGAAAGTGTATAAAAGTGCTGTACTTTCTCAATGTTCAGCCACTAAAATTAAAGTTGGGAGTTTCTACTTAAACTCATGTAACTACTTCTATACCACACAAATCCACTTTTGTATTAAGACTCTTTTATAAAGAAGCTGATTTCACAAAGCATTTATATTAAAGTATCTTAAAGATTTCATTTTTGCAAAGTATAGTAATAAAGACATCAATTGAACAGATCAATTTTAAAAAAGCATTTAATCATAACACGTTGAGCACACTGTCAAAGTGTGATGTGGCACTGGCAAGCTACCTGGAATTCATCCTGATGATTTCAAATTTTACTTTTTAAACAAATAGAGAACAGTAGTAAAAACGCTACAGAACAAAGCAAAACATCTTTGCTAATATAAAAAACATACTTTCAGTGCGACTGACAAGCCTCAGGATGTTTCAAGTGTGGCTGAGTAACCTAGAACAGATTCAAATGTGCGCACTGTGGCTCCACCACCCATTCAGAAAACTAGCAGAAAACTAACAAAGCATTTATGTTGTTAGCCTTCAGGTCAAAGGTCAAACAGGGATGTAAAAGAGATCTTAACGCATTCAAAACAGGGATTTCAAAATCAAACTTCTGAGTATTACCTGGTAACTGCAAATGGGATTGCAGTGATAAGGCAAAACACAGTGCAGATGAAAACCAAAACGAAGCCACTAACATGTAGCTGAAAGTTGCTTTCACAAATTAAATATGCAACCACGTGGTATGATTATAGCATATTGTCATCTCCTCCTCCACATACATGTTGGCCAGTTTCTTGAAACACGGACCTCACTCACTGAGGCACTCGTAGTCCTGTTCTCCACTGCAGTCAACATCTGCTGCCTTCAGGTTCTGAGGGATCACATCATTTTTTAGACATTCAGTTATTGTACATAGCCTGGAAAAAGAAACAACAGTCCAACTCCCAAAAAGCCCAGACCCCAAATTGTGCAGAAGAGACTGGCTTCAGTTAGAAGACTAACTTCAGGATCATTTTAAACGAAGTCCACTAGCACCACCCGTCACTGGCTCTATTCCCACATTTTAATTTCCATTTCATGCACAATACATTTGTAACGTTTAATGTTTTCTGTTCTTGTGTCTTACTTCAAAAAAAATTAAACTAAACGAAATGCCACTGTGTATTTATTTTCAGCTTACGTAAGTCAAATAAAAACACCCCAAATTCTAGAAATCATCACTCCTATTGTTCATGATAATTTTATTTTTCTTCCATAACAAAGAAATATTTCTTAAACAAATATTACACATTGATATTTGATTAGTGTTGTAACATCACATCCTGTTAGCGTAGTCTGCCCGTGTCTTTTCTCTGAAACAGAATTCACTTTGAAAATCATCTGAAATGATGGAGTAGTGAGTTTGTATATTACATTGGTGTAACTGTATATACATACGTTTACCAGAGTTTCTGGTAAATGTATGTATAACGTATGAAGTTACCTCAACTTTCCCTCAGAGATGGAGAAAGAGGTTAGATATAAAAATAAGGAGTGCTGAGTGGGATTTGATAAACTCTTACATGTAGGACCTCATAGTTTTAAATCAGATATTGGGTCTGCACATGAGACATAATGTTTTTTCATATTGTCAAACGTTCTGCAAATCAAACTGAGGTAGAATAACTGTGTTATTCTGATGGATTTACAGTAAATAACAGTGTGTGATTGATGCACAGTGGCTGTGGTTTCATGGTGAGAGTAAGGTTACATCAAGTGTTACAGAGATTCATTTGGATTTTTGCTGATGATTCTTAGATCAATTGACTGACCAGGACAACTCATGAAACATCTGCTGACATTTGGTTGAATTAAGTTGTGTACATCCACAAAAAGCAACAGGTTAGCTGATCACAGCCTGTACACTAAGAAAATCTGCAGGAGCTCTCAATAAAAATTATTGTGAGTTATGATTCTTTTCCTCATGCTGAGCTTTTCCTCACTTTAACCCCCGACTGTACACATTTTCCTGTTTAGAGACAAAGTCACCCTCTACAATGTCTGCAACAGAAAACAGAGATATATTTTTATTTTCCTTCTTTTTCTTCAGATTTAAGCTGAGTATAAATAGAATGAAAAAATAACGAAAAGTTTGTATTCCCGTTTAGTGATATTATTATTATTATGTCAGTATAGCACAAGGTTCAGTTAGCTTTCCACAAAAATAGAAATGTCCTCCAAAGAACTACTTTTTACTTTCTTACTTTCAGTATACTTCAGCGCCTGTAACTTTTTTACTTTTACTTGAGTCAAGTTGAATCAGTACTTCAACTTTTACTGGAGTACTTTTAACAGCAGCATTTGTACTTCTACTTAAGTACAGAATGTCTGTACTTTTGCCAAATCTGCCTGTCAGTACTTGTCAGCTGCCTCGAGAGTCCCACAACCTCAGGCTGATTGTGCAGACCATGGTGGAAAACACTCAGATCATAGTCCTGATAGATTATTTTTATGTATATCTGTTTTTATATTACTGTGAAGCACTTTGTGGTTTTTAAGTGCTATATGAAAAGTGCTATATAAATAAATTGAATTGAAAAAAATTGAAATTGAATAGAAAGTGATTTTTCTACACTGAATATTTTCTTTATCACACTCTTCATCCACTAACTGTATTAGGCCTGTTTTCTATTGCTTTTCTGTCACTAAAGGATAACACACTCATATAAACACTGACATAATCACTTCCAAGGTATTCTAGTCCTGAGATTTGAGTGTGCAGCTTTGATTACTGTAACTAAATGTGTAATCAGAACTGGTGTCCATTTACCTGATCATCCTCTCTGCTTTGCTCTCGGTTATAGTAGAAGATGTTGTCTTTAGATGTTGGCTCCTTCTGCTCCTCTTTCCTCAGACTTACAAAGAGCACAACCAGGACCAGCACTAAACACAGAGCACAAAGTTTAGCACACAACAACCAACCAAATCCACTTAGCTGGGAAAGAAAACAGAGGCTAAGTTGTACAGGGTGGGCCATTTATATGGATACACCGTAATAACATGGGAATGGTTGGTGATATTAAAGTCCTGTTTGTGGCACATTAGTATATGTGAGGGGGCAAACTCCTCAAGATGGGTGGTGACCATGGTGGCCATTTAGAAGTCGGCCATCTTGGATACAACGTTTGTTTTTTCAATAGGAAGAGGGCCATGTGACACATCAAACTTATTGGTAATGTCACAAGAAAAACATTGGTGTGCTTGGTCTAAGGAGCTTGGAAAGAAAAGCGTCCACTCACATCCTGGGCCATCTGACCTCAGGAAATCACATGATAGGGTGGGGCCAGGTTTCACAATGAGCTCACCCGAAACCCTGGCTGATTGGGACCCACACCCGCTTTCACACCTTGGCTCATGTGATTAGGTAGAGGATCATCAGGGGGTCCTTTGTCTTTCTTTGGGGGGAAACTTCCACTGGGTTTAAATCTGGGACTCTCCACCATTGACCCTTAGAACTGAAGAAGCTTCTCAGATGAGAGGTGAAAGTTCTTCAAGCAACTCAAAGAAGTCCAGACGCTTTTCTTTCCAAGCTCCTTAGACTACGATGACCTGGATGACTGAGAACCTTCACAGACAATGGTGTGCTTGGTTTCAACGTAACTTTATTCTTTCATGAGTTATTTACAAGTTTTTCTTTGTTCACAGCCATTGACATGTCAGAGAGGTTAACACGTGAGGAGCGGATCGAAATTGTGTTGATATCTGGTGAACGCAGTAACCGGGTCATTGCAGCAGATTTCAATGCAAGACACCCTATGAGACCACCCATCTCCCATGCTACAGTTAGCAAACTGCTTGCTAAGTTTCGTGAAACTGGTTCAGTGTTGGATTTGCCAAAATGTGGACGCAAGAAAACTGTCACTAATGAAGAAACATCAGTGGCTGTCCTAGCTTCATTCAGCAAGAGCCCACAGCGTAGCACTCGCCGCATGTCACTGGAGAGTGGCATTAGTCGAACATCCCTTTGGCGGGTATTAGCTACTCACAAATGGCACCCTTACAAACTCCAGCTACTGCAGCATCTCAACGAGGATGACCCAGATCGGCGCACAGAATTTGCAGAATGGGCAAAACAAAAATTGGAACAGGACCCTCAGGTCACGCAGAAGATTTTGTTCAGTGATGAGGCAAACTTTTATGTGAATGGTGAAGTTAACAAACAAAACCACCGCTATTGGTCTGACACTAACCCACATTGGATGGATCCCTCCAAGACTGTTGGAACAACAAAAGTGATGGTTTGGTGTGGTATATGGGGTACAACGATAGTGGGTCCATTCTTCATCAATGGAAACCTCAAGGCCACTGGATATTTGAAATTGCTACATGATGATGTGTTTCCCTCTTTATGCACTGAAGCTGGCACGTTCCCTGAGTTTTTCCAGCAAGATGGTGCACCACCACATTATGGGTGCCAGGTCCGAGCATTCCTAGATGAACGGTTTCCTGGAAAGTGGATTGGTCGTCGTGGGCCAGTTGAATGGCCCCCAAGGTCTCCCGATCTGACCCCCTTAGACTTTTATCTTTGGGGTCATCTGAAGGCAACCGTCTATGGTGTGAAGATACGAGATGTGCAGCACCTGAAACTACGGATACTGGATGCCTGTGCTGGCATTTCTCCTGCGGTGTTGCTATCAGTGTGTGAAGAGTGGGAGAAGAGGGTTGCATTGACAATCCAACACAATGGGCAGCACATTGAACACATTTTATAAGTGGTCAGAAACTTGTAAATAACTCATGAATGAATAAAGTTACGTTGAAACCAAGCACACCAATGTTTTTCTTGTGACATTACCAATAAGTTTGATGTGTCACATGGCCCTCTTCCTATTGAAAAAACAAACGTTGTATCCAAGATGGCCGACTTCTAAATGGCCACCATGGTCACCACCTATCTTGAGGAGTTTGCCCCCTCACATATACTAATGTGCCACAAACAGGACTTTAATATCACTAACCATTCCCATTTTATTACAGTGTATCCATATAAATGGCCCAAACTGTATATCAATTCACAACTCACCGAGCAGTAGACCGCCTCCAAGTATTCCCCGAATAAGGGGCACGTTACTAGCATGGCCGAAGCATGTTGTTTCTTCTCCCCTGCAGTTGCACACTTCAGCTTTGATGATGATGTCCTGCGCCAGGCCATATTTGTCTGCCACTCTCATTATAACACTGTCATCTCCACTGGGGAGCTCAGTGGCTAAATTCAGGATGATGCCCGTTCCTAAAACAAGCAAAACAGCCTGAAGTCTTCTCTAGCCATAATTACTGTCCTGACATGAGCAACAATCACTTTAATCTTAGTGTTGAAAACTGAATCAGGTGTGATGTAAACTTTAATCTTTGGGAAAAGGCAATCGTGATATTTACAAACCAGATATTCACAGGAAATATTTTATCTCAACACAAGTGATGAAATATCTGAAGCTTCTATTTCAAAATATTAAAAAATCTGGCCATCTGATTGGACAGCATCAGTTTGTACTTGTCACATGTCAGCACTGTACATACTGGAGTCGTTCATCCTAGCGGTCCAGTGTGTCTTTGACATGCCCAGTAAAGACACTGAGTACGGAGGTCCAAATTCTGGTCCATCTTTATCTGTTACAGACAGCAGCTGAGGAGCTGGATCCTTGTTGCACACCTTAGGAAACACAAAGTCACAGTGAAGCTTTTCTTTATGCTTTGATGCATGCTTGATCATCCAGGTAAGTAAATCTCCAAAGGTTGATTCTGTTCATCTGGACGTAGCGTTTTGTGGGAGGAACGTTTCGTCACTCATCCAAGTGACTTCTTCAGTCTCAGCTGACTGCAGGTTTCCCCAATCTTATAAACAGTACATTGTACCAAAACCCACTGATCAATGGCCATTAGTACCATTCACAGAGAGTTGGGGAATGGCTGCAATCACAGCATTGTAAGATGGCAAAAGATGTACCGTTAGGTCCTCTCCTCGATTCAGAGATGGTCTTTCCCTTTTCACGTAAATGGCCTCCTTGACTCCGCGCTCAAACCAGCGTTCCTCCCTGTCCAGGATGTGTACATCCTCATCATTGAAAGAGTGCCCTGTAGGTGTAAATAGACTGCAGAGTCCTGGCCTAACGAGGTAGCTCTTCGATCAGTGGGTTTTGGTCAGTGGGTTTTGGTCAGTGGTTGTTGATCAATGTCATGAGAATTTGCAAAATTAAGATTAAGGAACTGACCTCCCAGCCCATTGTTCCTTCACTTGGCTGGTTTCAGTCATTATTCAATGTACTCTTTATAAGATTGGGGAAACCTGCAGTCAGCTGAGACTGAAGAAGTCACTTGACGAAACGTTTCTCCCACAAAACGCTACGTCCAGATGAACAGAATCAACCTTTAGAGATTTTCTTTATGCCGATATGCTGTATCACATGACTGCACACGTGGGGCATGGTTAAACTTTTTAATTGATCGCATCCTGAAGTCAGTACATTTTACAAACACACCCATCCTGCACCACTATTAGACATGTTAGACATAAAACAGCTGTTGAGCTGGTGGGAATTATGACACCTTGATTTCACGCTGTTCAATGACGGGAGCATTGTCATTGACATCTTCCAGCAGAATGATCAGAGTACCAGTTCCTGTAGCTGGGACTGCATCTGGTCACAGAACAAACATATCAGGAAAACAAAATGTATTAACAAGATGGTTCTGTAACCCAGCGAGTTTTACACGACTCAGTAATGCACTACAACATTGTTATTGTTAATTGTGATTCATCATTACTCTGTTAATCACTGAGTTGAGCTAAAGTAAATCAAAAATAAAAGATAAATAATATAAATATAGGAATAAAACCCCAAAGAGTAAATTTGAGACCCCTACTGGTTAAGAAGAAACAAGCCCCGTCTTCTCCTGCTCTGTACCCTGGCATGTGCTCAGACACAGTGGCTGTGTACCAATCCAGCGACCACACGCTTCGTAGTACGCGCACTTCGCGGACTACGTACGGTGGGTACTACGAAGTACGAGAAGTGTGGAAGTGAGAGGCTTGTGAAATGGGACAGTCTGGCCTTCGTCGCGCTGCTCAGGTTGCCTAGCAACCATGATACTAACGGCGAGAAAAGTTTCATACAGCATTTTTTGACAGAAATGAAGGAGAAAAAATGTTGTTTTGTTCGTTCATTTTTTTTATGACATCACTTTGATTAGTTGAGTATCTGAGGCTGAGACCACGGGACTGTAAAAACATGATTGTTGGGCTTCATTTCTGTACTGAACAGTAATTTCAAGATTAGTTAGTAAATAACTCTTAGCTAATGTTGTTCATGAGACTAAAGTAATCTCACATTTTCGCAATGTAAATATAATATGGACAATATTAAATGGTAAATGGTCTTGTTCTTATATAGCGCTTTTCTACTCTTCTGAGCACTCAAAGCGCTTTACAATATTATAGTTATTGTTATTATTGTTATTGTATTATGACATGTTACAGTGAGCTTGAACTCAACATTATATTTTTCCTGATATCACTTTTGTGTCTTGATTAACTCTTTCGCCACACTCATCTCTGACATTGTACAGATTTGTTAAAGTAGAGGTGAAAGAGCCACAGCAAAACTGTTGTTTACCAGTGTAATTATTCAGACACTTGTCATTTTATGAAATCATATCAGTGGTCATTGTGTATGGGAGTCAAATGATGATAATAATCTGCATCAGTCTTAACTCCCACCTACCATCATCATATGCACCGATGGTTGCGATGTATCTGTTGTTTGTGACAAAGGGGGCCTCTCTGTCCATGAGTCTTCTCACTTTAATAAGGCCTGTGTCCTTGTCCACGTTCAGCCAGCCTGCAGGGTCATTCATTATTTTGTACCTGTACATCGAGAGATAGTCACAGAAAGATGGTAATACTGTGCAGGTAGGATGATTACAATTAGCATGTTTCAAAATATGGCACAATGTGTTATTTGATTTTGGACATGGGAACATTTGTTGGGCTGTTTTTAATATGCAAATGAAACTCAGTTGCACTCTTTCCCATGAGGGACAATAAAGTTTATTTTTCTTCTTAGTATTATCATTATTTCATCCCTTAATTTTTCCCTCAGGTTTAATCCATGGTGTTATGATAACTGTAATTAGACAAATGAACTGTTATAGGGGGCAGCACGGTGGTGGTTAGCACTGTTGCCGCACAGCAAGAAGGTCCTGAGTTCAATTCCACCATCAGGGTCTTTCTGTGTGGAGTTTGCATGTTCTCCCCGTGTTTGCGTTGGTTCCCTCCGGGTACTCCGGCTTCCTCCCACCATCCAAAGACATGCAACTTGTGGGGATAGGTTTATTGGATAATATTTGCCACTAGGTGTAAATTTGCGATTGAATGTGAGTGCGAATGGTTGTCTGTCCCTGTGTGTTGGCCCTGCGACAGACTGGCATCCTGTCCAGGGTGTACTCCGCCTCTCGCACTATGACAGCTGGGATAGGCTCCAGCCTATGAAGACCCTGAAAAGGATAAGCGAATGGATGGATGGGATGGAACTGTTATAGGGCTCTTGCATTCTTTATATTTGGGGCTTTTATAAAGAAACCAATTGTACTATGAGGGTATACAACTACTCAGTGCTCCGTTACCGCAACAGAAAGCATTCTGTGGTTGTATTTGCCGGACATGAGGACAATTAATCTGTTTGTTCTGTTTTTTGGACTGTTGCTTAGACAGAACAAGAAATCTGCAGACTTCACTTTGAGCTTTAACTTTTAAGTATTTAGGGTTTCTGCTATCTTTGCAGTTTCTGGGAGGTGATATGGTGGTTAGCACTCGTACCTCACAGCAAGAAGGTCCAGAGTTAGTGGACATGTGGACATGTTCTCTCTGGGTATTACAAGTTCTCCCACTGTTCAAAGACCTGCATGCCAGGTTAACTGTGTATGAGAATGAATAATAATAATAATAATAATAATAATAATAACTTTATTTATAAAGTGCCGATACATAGCTACAAGTCTACATACATAGATACAAGTTAAAAACAATAAGAATGTAAAAACTAAAAGGCATAGAATTAAGACATGTAGGATTTTTTTTTTTTTTTTGCCTGTCCCATTTGGTTCTTTAGCCATCAGAATTGTTGTCTGAAGACCAACAAGGATACCCAATGGATTTACTTTGCCAAAAGGATCATCGTGGCATTGCCGTATTGGTCCATTTGATCGACCTTTGTTTTTATTATTTATTATATTTTATTTTCAGATGTTACAGACGGGACAGACATGAGTGAGGGATAGGAAAGGGAGAAAGAAAGAGGAAGGAAAAGAAAAACAGAAGGGGAGAGGGACAGTGAGAAAGGGGGGGAGAAAAAAAATCTCCTGGATCACCTGTTGAGAGAAGAAGAATAGAAAACAAGCAAAAAAAAAAACCCAAAGCAACATACTAAACACAACACCATCGCATTAATCTAGCTAAGTGTAAACAGCAGTAAATACTAAATATTCAATGTTGTTGTGCAGCACGCAGGACCGACAGCGCACAATGTGCTTTGAAGTAGCAGCCAAGAAAGGTGTAATTTAAGTCTACGAGCAGTGACACACATATACAAACACTCAGCACTCACCCAACGTAAGGATTGACATAAATGGACATGTACACACAATCACACTCCCCAAACATAATCTATACCCCGGGTCCAGGTACCCTCGCCCCCAGAGGGGGAAACAGAACCCAGACCCAAGAGATGTTACCCTTCCCCCCGGGGTGGAGGCAAGCAGACCGTCCCAGGCTCCGCAGCAGCAGGGAGGCCAATCGGACAGCTAACATCTCCTCCCAGCCCCCCCCGCCCAAATGGCTAGCAGAGAACGGGGGTGTGTGAAGACCCCATACCTCCCTCCTCCCGCTTGTGTGTAGTGTTGCTGCGTGTTGTTCTAAAGTGCATTTAAAACAAGGGAGAGCATGGTGCTGCTGCCAGAGAGCAGCAGGTGTTAGCACGGCCCCTCCCGAGAACCCTCAATGTCTACATGGATTTAAAATTGAGAGGTGGGCACCAGCGCCAGAGGTAGGTTTGAGTACACAGACCGTCCACTGGACGCCGTTAACGTGCCCACCCTCAAGGCCCTATATATATGTGTGTGTTATGAGAGTGTAAGTAATGTGGATGTCTAAGTTGTGAGATAAAATTGAGGCACAGGTGGCCAGAAGGGGACAGAGGGGGGGGGGGGGAATGTCTCCCCTGCACCCTTGTGACACACCCGCACCCCAAGGCCCTACCTGTGTGGGTGAGTGTGGTGGAGCGGGAAGAGGGAGGTAGCCGGGGATGGGGAGGAAAAGGAGGGAGGGGAGGATGCCCCTCCCTAGGGCCAGCTCCCCCGCTGACCCCAGTAGGCACCCCCGTCCTCTGGTACCCACCAAGGCAAGGGAGCCCAGGTCCATCCAGACCGGGGCCTACGGTAGCACTGCCAAGCCCCACAGGACCCGGGGCAGCCCACCCTACCCCACCGCAGAGGAAACTGTACCCACCCCAACATTCAATCGTCTCCCAGACTACACAAGACAACAGACACCCAGGTTAAGTTTATTCTCCACCTCTCTTATGTCTCTCCCCCACCTGCAGAGTGGACTCCTGCAAGGATGGAACAACCTCCCCGCCAGTTGAAAAGCCCCCCAGTTAGGCCGATGCACAAGAGGCCCCCTGCGCCAGGGCTGAGCCCCCGTGCACCCACCCGCTCACAACCTCGGTGACACACCGACGAGGTTGTGAGGTCCAGCCAGAGCCCCAGCACGGAGGCGAAGCACCCCCGAACCCCAAACCCCTACGCCTGCCCCGGATCCACTCAGGGGCAGCCAGGCCACCAGGCCAGTAACCTACGTCCACCAGTACAGACCATCCTCCAGCCCCGCTGCACGCAGCCACGAGGAGAACAACCTCTAAGAGCGACCAGAGCCACTAACCAGGTTATGAACACAACCCCCGGGTTAAGCCCTCCAGGGATAACGTCTCTAGGGGTCCTCCAGGCGCCCTAAGCCTGTCCCAACTCCACATCAACCACAATAGCTAAGGCGGGACCAAACCACGACCCCCTACCCCCGCTAGGTGATGGAGCCGATCAAAGGAGCCCAGAGGGATTGATCTAATGTGGTGGCAGAGGCTATATCGAGACTAATGTGATCTATTAGAAGGTTTCTATATTGGCTAGAATCAAGATTATTTTTATTTTTCCAGTTCATGAGGACAGTTTTCTTGGCTATGCATAGGGCAGTGAAAACCATATGGGCTATATTCTTTTCTGAAGTGACATTATCTAAGCTGCCCAACAAACACACTAAGGGGGAAGTTGGAATGTTACATTTCAGACACTTTGATAAGTCTTCACATATCTCGCGCCAAAACTTCTGAACTGGTGGACAGAACCAAAGAGCGTGAATGTAATTGTCTGGTGTATTGCCTTGACAGTGTGAGCAGTTGTTGGAAGATGTAAAGCCCATCTGGAACATCCGATGACCTGTATAGTGCACTCTATGTAGTATTTTGTATTGTATTAATTGCAGACTGGGATTTTTAATCAATTTAAAGGTTTTTAAGCATACCTGAGACCAGAAGTTTTGGTCTAAGCTGACTGATAAATCTGCTTCCCACTTTGCAATAGGAAGTGATATTGATTCATCTAATTTAGAAAGTGTTCTGTATATTTTAGATAATAATTTGGGGGATTTAAGAGTAAGGAAATGGGCCGCACTTGGTGGTGTTTGTAATTCAACTTGACTGAGGTTAAATTTCTTTTTTACTATGGATTTAATTTGTTGATATTCTAAAAATCTTTTCTTGTTGATCCCATATTGTGCAACTAGTCTGTCAAATGGAATAAATTCTGTTCCCTCTAATATATGTTCTAAGTATTTAATTCCTTTACAACTCCATTCTGGGAAATTAATCATATTATTGTTTTGTAATATGTCAGGGTTATTCCAGATAGGTGTACGTTTGCATGGGATTAATGAAGACTCCGTTATTTTTAGAAACTCCCACCATGCTGTCAGAGAGAAGCTGATGTTGATGCTTTTAAAGCATTCATGTCTTTTGATGTTTGAGCTAATAAATGGTAGGTCTGAAATCTCTAGATCCTTGCATAGTGCCTGTTCAACATCTAGCCAGGGCTCATCTAAGAAGGTATGTTTTAACCATTCTGAGATGAACTGAAGCCTGTTGGCTAAGAAGTATTGGTGAAAATTAGGCAGATCTAATCCTCCTCTATCCTTGGTTCTTTGTAGCGTTTTTAAGCTGATACGCGGGGGTTTATCTTTCCAAAGGAATTTAGAAATATACGAATCCAGAGATCTGAACCAATCTTGTGATGGTTTGTTAGGGATCATCAAAAATAAGTAATTTATTTTTTGGAAGATCATCATTTTTATAGTGGTGACCCTTCCCATGAGTGATATGGGTAAAGATTTCCATCTAGTCAGATCGCCTTCTACTTTCTTTAGAAGTGGGATGTGGTTTAATTTAGTTAAGTCTGAAAGCTTAGGAGAAACATTAATACCTAAATATTTAATATTTCCAGATTGTAGTGGGGCAGAGGAAGAATTATGGAAGGAGCAGTTAATGGGAAGAACTGTAGATTTTGGCCAGTTAATTGAATAATCTGAAACTCTTGAAAACCAGTTTATTAGAGTAATTACCTCAGAGAGGTTGGTTTGTGTGTTTTGCAGAAAAAGCAACACATCATCCGCATAGAGACTGATTTTATGTTCTATGTTCTTACATTTTATGCCCTTATTTGTTGTAGCCTGTCTAATTGCTGCTGCTAGAGGTTCGATAAAAATTGCAAAAAGTGAAGGGGAGAGTGGGCATCCCTGTCTGGTGCCCCTCAGGAGACAGAAGCTGGAGGATGTCTGGTCATTTCAAATCAAATCAAATCAAATCACTTTTATTGTCACATCACATGTGCAGGTACATTGGTACAGCACATGTGAGTGAAATTCTTGTGTGCGAGCTTCACAAGCAACAGAGTTGTGCAAAATACAATAATGTAAACAAGCAAAATACAAGAATGGCTACATCTGAAACTAATAAATATATGTACAATATATAATAGTATATGCATTTCTGGATGTGTATACTAAATATTTTTCTACGTGTGCGTGTGTGTGTGTGTGTGTGTACACATATTTTACAAATTAAATAGAGTAAACAATAAATAAAATATATAAAAATATACAGAGTTGAGACATGTGCAAAACAGTGGCATTACTGTACAGTATGGAGTGCATAATGTTAAAGTTCCAGTAGTGAAGCTGAGGTGTCTATGACGTGTTCAGCAGTCTGATGGCCTGGTGGAAGAAGCTGTCTCTCAGTCTGCTGGTATGGGACCGGATGCTGCAGAACCTCCTTCCTGATGGAAGTAGTCTGAACAGTTTATGGCTGGGGTGACTGGAGTCCTTGATGATCCTCCCCGCTTTCCTCAGGCACCGCTTCCTGTAGATGTCTTGGAGGGAGGGAAGCTCACCTCCAATTATCCGTTCAGAGCACCGCACTACTCGCTGGAGAGCTTTGCAGTTGTAGGCGGTGCTGTTGCCATACCAGGTGGTGATGCATCCAGTGAGGATGCTCTCAATGGCACAGTGATAGAAGGTCCTGAGGATGCGGGGGCTCATGCCGAATCTTTTCAGTCTCCTGAGAAAGAAGAGGCGCTGCTGCGCCTTCTTCACTGTTTTGTTTGTGTGTACTGACCACATAAGATCCTCAGCCAGGTGTACGCCAAGGAACCGGAAGCTGCTCACTCTCTCCACAGCAGCGCCGCTGATGGTGATGGGGGTGTGTACTTCTCTGCACCTCCGGAAGTCCACTATCAACTCCTTTGTCTTTGCGACGTTGAGGGTGAGATGGTTGTCTTGACACCAGTGGGTCAGGGCGCTGACCTCCTCCCTGTAAGCCGTCTCATCACCATTGGTGATAAGACCCACCACTGTAGTGTCGTCCGCAAACTTCACAATGATGTTGGAGTTGTTAGTGGCTGTGCAGTCGTAGGTGTAGAGTGAGTATAGGAGAGGGCTCAGTACACACCCCTGTGGAGCACCAGTGTTCAGTGTGACGGGGGATGAGGTGATGCTGCCCAGTCTGACCACTTGGCGTCTGTCAGACAGGAAGCTAAGGATCCAGCTGCAGAGGGAGCTGCTCAGTCCTAGATCCTGCAGTTTCCTGTCCAGCTTCGAGGGAACGATGGTATTGAATGCTGAGCTGTAATCTACAAACAGCATTCTCACATACGTGTCTCTCTTCTCCAGGTGTGACAGGGCAGTGTGTAGTGTCAGGGCTATGGCATCATCAGTGGACCTGTTGTGGCGGTATGCGAACTGTAGAGGGTCCAGTGAGTCGGGTAGTGCAGAGCAGATGAAGTCCCTGACCAGCTTCTCGAAGCATTTGCTTACGATGGGGGTCAGGGCTACAGGTCGCCAGTCGTTCAATGAGGAGATGGTGGAGGATTTGGGTACAGGGACGATGGTGGCCATTTTGAAGCAGGCTGGGACTACAGACAGAGAGAGGGAAAGGTTGAAGATGTGCGTGAACACTCCAGCCAGCTGAGCCGCGCATGACTTGAGGACGCGGCCGGGAATCCCGTCCGGACCAGTAGCTTTGCGTGCGTTCACCTTCCTGAAGCACCTCCGCACATCCTCCTCAGACACGGTGTGCGCACTGACGTCATCCGCGGTGCGCACACTGTCCGGTCTCATGGTGTTCGCTGTGTCGAATCTAGCATAGAATACGTTTAGATCCTCACACAGAGAAGCCGTGGTCTGCGGTGTGCTGGTTTTCCCTCTAAAGTCTGTGATCGTGTTTAGTCCCTGCCACATACTCCGAGGGTTGTCAAACTGTTGCTCCACCCTGTCCCTGTACTCACGTTTGGCTGCTTTGATCGTCTTCCGGAGTTGGTAATGTGCGTGTTTGTAGTCCGATGTGTTCGCGGAGGCAAAGGCGGTGCTCCGTGCCGCCAGTGCCGCGCGAACATCTCCGTTAATCCAGGGTTTTTGATTTGGGAAGGATTTAACTGTTCTGGATGGGACGACATCTTCCACGCATTTCCTGATAAATCCGCAGACTGAGTCTGTGTATTCATCAATGTCCCTAGCAGCCACGTGAAACATTTCCCAGTCCGCGTGATCAAAACAGTCCCGCAGCGCAGACTCCGATTGGTCCGTCCAACAGTGCACCGCCCTCCGGGTTGGAGCTTCCTGTTTCAGCTTCTGCCTGTAGGCGGGCAGGAGCAGGATGGAGCGGTGATCTGATTGGCCGAATGGGGCGCGGGGGAGGGCTTTGTACGCATCCCGGAAAGAGGTGTAGCAGTGGTCGAGTAGCCGATCTCCACGAGTGTTAAAGTGGATGTGTTGGTGGAGTTTGGGTGAGACTTTCTTCAGGTTTCCCTTATTAAAGTCTCCGGCTGTGATAAACGCCGCCTCTGGGTGTGCAGTTTCCTCGCTGCTGATCGCGCTGTACAGTTCCCTGAGTGCTCGGTCAGTGTCAGCTTGTGGGGGAATGTAAACAGCCGTAATAATCACTGCTGTAAATTCCCTCGGTAGCCAGAATGGCCGGCACTTAATCATCAGGTACTCCAGGTCCGGTGAGCAGAAGGATTTGACCGGGTGCACGTTCGCATAATCACACCAGCTGTTGTTGATCATGAAACACACACCACCGCCTCTGCTTTTCCCAGTAAGATCCTGTGACCTGTCCGCGCGATGCACGGAGAACCCCGGTAGTTGTATTGCGGAGTCCGGTACCTTGTCCGATAGCCAGGTTTCTGTGAGGCAGATCACGCAGCAGTCCCGCATCTCTCGCTGGAATGAGATCCGTGCCCGAAGCTCGCACAGCTTGTTCTCCAGAGACTGCACATTAGCCAGTAATAAACTGGGTAACGGTGGTCTGTTAGTGCGCCGTCTCAGTCGAACCAGAACGCCAGATCTTCTCCCTCTGCGTCGGCGTTTGCGGCCTCCAGGGCCAGAGAACAAAGGCGTCTCAGGTGAGATGAATGGGGGGTCTGCAAACGGAGCGTCCGTGTTGCAAAACTTGAACTCCGGAAAGTTATAAGAAAGACCGTCTTTTATGTCCAGTAAGGTTTGTCGGTCGTACACAAGGAGACATGTGCTACTCGCGAAAAAATGAAGGAAAAGTAAAATTAAACACAGAAAAAAGCTGTTGCTTGGGGGAGCTCGCGACAAGGCTGCCATACTCGGCGCCATCTTCTTCGGACTCTTTGTTCTGATACGAGCTGTTGGGGAATTATATAATATTCTTATCCAGTTTATGAAAGAGTTTCCAAAACCAAATTTGTGTAAAGTTGCGAATAAAAATTTCCAGTTAACTCTGTCAAATGCTTTTTCTGCATCTAGAGATAATATTATGGTTTCGATGTTTTTATTGTATGAGTAGTCTATTAAATTAAGTAATCTACGAGTGTTTGTTGAGGAGTGCCGACCTTTTATGAAACCAGTTTGGTCAGGATGAATTAAGAGGGGGGTTATTTTCTCTAATCTCTTTGAGAGAGCTTTGCAGATTATTTTAAGGTCTACATTTAAAAGAGAAATTGGACGATAGCTTGAGGGAAATAAAGGGTCTTTGCCTGGTTTTAGCAGGAGACTAATGTTGGCAGAATTCATATTTGGTGGTAGTCTGCCATTTTCCTCGATTTCCTGCAACATTCCGTGGAATACTGATGCCAAAATTGTCCAGAATTCTTTGTAGAATTCTGCAGGGAAGCCGTCTGGACCTGGAGCCTTATTATTGGGCATACTTATCAGGGCTTCCTGGAGTTCACCTGGCGTCAGTGGCGAATCCAGTGCCATTGCTTGACTGTCTAGTAATTTTGGAAGAGTTACGTTGTCAAGAAACAGATCAATTTCATTTTTAGATGGGTTTATTTGTGGTGAAGTTTCATAGAAATCCCTAAAAATGTTGTTTATTCTTCCAGGGTCATATATTGTGTTCCCCGATAAATCTTTAGCAGCACATATAGTTGTTTTTTCTTTATTTATTTTTAACTGGTTAGCTAGAAATCGACCTGATTTGTTACTGTGTTCAAAATTCTGCAAGCGAAGTCTTTGTATAAGGAATTGTGGTTTTTTTTGTAAATAATTTCATTTAATTCTAGTTTTGTTTTGCGTATTTTGTTCAATGTTTCCTGATCTTGGTCGCACGCGTAGGCTTCTTCTAGTGATTTGATGGTTTTTTCTAATTCCTGAATATTTTTGTTTTCTTCTTTCTTGTAGGATTAAGGCTGAGTATCGTCACAGATTTCTAGAATCGATTCAATTCCGATTCACAAGGTTCCGAATCGATTCGATTCGATTTAAATCGGGGAAATTTTGCCTCAGACAGTCAGAAATATTATAACTCTGATCACGTATCAGTACATTTCCATATTTTTATATCTATAAAAAGAAAGCTGACACTTGCGAGACTTTATCAAAAGTGTAAGCATCACAGCAGATGCCTTTGTGTCAAAGTAACTGAGGATAAAACACAGAAAAACATGAAGGCCTGGGGTTTTATAGCAGATGAGCATAAAAATATTCTGCAGTAGATCAAAAACGAAATAAAACCATTAATCAACATATGAACATTACTTGATGCTGCTTAAGTAAAGCAGAGCAAAGTTACAGAGGTTCCATTAGAGACAGAGCAAAGGGTTTTGCAATTTTGTATAATTTTAAAAAGTTTAAATTTGTTCAGTAGCCTATTGAACAGCAGAATTGAGCCTCTCTTTTCGGAAATAAAAGTAAAACAAAAAGAAAAACAGCGGCTGACAGCGCGGTAAACAACAGTAGACTTTTGCGTAATAAGCAAGCGAATAATGCAGAAAACAGAGATTTTTAGAGAGAGAGATAGAGAGAGCAAGCTCTGGATGAAGTGTGATTTTTATCGTAGTGGAAGCAAAAGAGCAAAAGTAAGAGGGAATTCATGACGATGTTGATGTGAAGCAAAATGTGAAGCATAGTTTGGATCTTCTTTTGCTGCTGGTTCAGTCAATATTGTTTGGAGAGAGATAAAAACCTGCAGCTTCAGAATCTAGTGCAAAAAGGGCTTAAACAGAAAGTGTGGACCCGCCAAAACATCAGAATCTGTCGGCTTCCAGCCCCGACCGTGTCCGTGCCATCGGGTGAGAAAGGCTTTGTGTTTACGTCTTTGTGCAGAATCAATGTACCTGCTCTCATTCACTGTTTTAGCTGTTTGGTGGTTGTTGAAATTTTGTGAGGTTTAACCTGAGATTATATTTAAAAATCGATTCAGGATTTTAATGAATCGATGTCACGTTATCCAAGCTAGAATCGATTTTAATCAGTAAATCGATAATCAAAACCCATCCTTATGTAGGAAAGGGCGAAGAAGTGGGTCTTCAACTTAGTTTTAAAAACCTCCATGCCTGCCTAATATCTTGAGGCAGGTTGTTCCACAAAAATGGGGCACTAAAAGAAAAAGCACACTCTCCGATAGCCTTTTTTCTGGCTCTAGGAACTTTTAGAAGGCCAGAATCCTGAGATTGGAGCGCACGGGATGGAACATAAAGGTGCAAAAGGTCAGAGAGGTATGAAGGTTCCAAACCATTTAAGGCCTTGTAGGTGAGAAACAGGACGTTAAAATAGGCAAATATAGAATAATTTTCTGTGTTGGCTGTAGTTAAACACATTTTCTTCAACACACATTTTCTTCAATCACTGATTGAAGAAAATAATAACAACCATAGGTTTCTCTTCAGCACTGTAGCCAGGCTGACAAAAAGTCAGAGCTCTGTTGAGCTCAAAGTGGCTATGTCAATAGCTAAACATGGCAAACCTTTCACTGAAGGTGCGTTTGTCAAAGACTGTGTCATGAAAATGGTGGAAAACATTTGCCCCGAGAGGAAGCAAGAATTTCTGAAAAGTTTCTGGGATCATTACTGATGGTGCACATGTCATGGCTGATGAGGGAAGCGGATTGTCCACACCGATCTTCAATAAAGTCAGCAAAGAAGCAGGTAACACTGTTAAACTTCACTGTATCACTCATCAAAAGGCTCTCTGTGCCAAACATCTTAAATTTAATGATGTTATGAAACCAGTAGCAGAGACAATCAACTGTATTTGCTCTGTACCACCAACAGTTTCAGCAGTTTCTGCATGACATCCAGACTGAATATGGTGACGTAATTTATCACAACGATGTGAGGTGGCTAAGTCAGGGGTCTGCACTACAGCGATTTTTCTCTCTCAGAGAGGACATCAGACAGTTTTTAGATGAGAAGGGACAACCAATGGAAGAACTGTCTGATCCTGTATGGCTGACAAATCTGGCTTTTTTGGTTGACATTACAAAGCATCTGAATGCGCTGAATGTTAATCTTCATGAAAAAGACGCAGTGGTGATCCAACTGTACGCTCACATCAAGGCCTTTGGAACCAAACTGCAACTTTTCCAAAGACACTTGTCCCTAACTGAGCCCTGTACCGCACACTTCCCAGCTTTGAAAGAGGTTATTGACAGTTTCCCAGTGGACATTAATGTCCAAACGAAGAGTTACGCAACAGCTATCGCGTCTCTTTCTGGGGAATTTAACAAATGCTTTCAGGACTTTGCAGTTATTGAAAAAGACATGCTGTTTTTCTCATCTCCCTTCTCCGTGGACCCTGATGATGCTCCTCTGCAGCTTCAGCTGGAGCTCATTGAACTGCAGTGTGACGATGAGTGCCGCGGAAAACGCCAGCAGTGTTCTCTTGTTGACTTTTAACGGCAGCTAAACAAAGACAGGTTTCCTGAAGTGCAATCACTTGCTAAGAAAGTGCTGAGCTTATTTGGTTCCACTTTCTCTGTCATGAACTTAAACAACAACCGATTGAGATCAAAGATGAGTGACTCCCACTTGCGTGATATTTTACGCATCTCAACCACTGCCCTCAAACCAGACCTGATTGCTTTACTAAAATCTAGATATCAGTATCACCCCTCGCATTATTCTAGGGATGTCCAAATTCTGTACTGGAGAGCTGCTATGCATGTTTTAGTTCTTTCAGGTTTAGCACAGTTGAATCAAATGAAGAGCAGCCCTCCAGGAGTGACATCCCTGCATTAGTCATGTGTTCCCGAACAGTAAAAAGCATAAAGCACACTAATGCAATCCACAAAAGGATACGTATTTTGTTAAACTCTTAAGATTTGGTTTTAACTGTTGATGTTATGCTCTTAATTCATAGTTAAGTGTGTCGTGTACATATTGTGTATATTTACATATGTGTTTATTTCTTGTGGCAAGTGAACTTCCAGTTGTGCAATCTTCCTGTAGATGTGAAAAACTTTGGCTTCCTGAAAGATCTTGTAAAAGTCAAGGGCAAAATTCACTTACAAAAAAAAAACTTTATTGATAACAGAACACTTTTCATTACTTATAACTCCTGTTTAAAATGTTCATGAGGCAACGATATTGCAAACTCATGGAAAAAAATACATCTCACATTATCTACAGCTACTTTAAATTAATACAAATGGTACTCAGTCTTTTTCTACAATTGATCTTTCTGAGTTTACTTCAGTAATTACTTCCTCTACACCATCAATGTGTCTTTTAGACCCCATTCATACAAGACTGCTCAAAGCATTCCTGCCATTAACTCAATCTTAAATATGATCAACCTATCTCTAAAAATTGGCTATGTACCACAGGTCTTCAAGCTGGCTGTAGTTAAGCCTTTACTTAAAAAACAATCTCTAGACAACTTGTCTTAGCTAATTATAGGCCAACCTCCAACCTTACTTTAATATCAAAAATTCTTGAATGAGTAGTTGTCAAACAGCTAACAGATCATCTGTAGAGGAATGGCTTATTTAAAGAGTTTCAGTCAGGTTTCAGAGCTCAGAAACAGAAACAGCTTTAGTGAAGGTTACAAATAGGGATGGGTACCGGTATCCGGTGCCATGATGGCACCGGTTCTGACATAAACGGTAGTAACCAGACCGAAAAACAGCGCACATTTCGGTGCTTTATTTCGGTGCTTTTTTTCCTGAGCTGTGATACACTTTAGATTCCAGCCAATCATTTTACGTTTCCGAGGATAGTAGGTGGGTCCAGGTACGTACGTTCTTTTAGAGCAGAGCTACAGATTAAAATGCCCAAGGCGAAGCGGTCAAAAGTCTGGCTGTACTTCACAGCAAAATATGCAAACTCAGCAGCCTGCAACAAGTGCTTTAAGCTGATACTGTGATACTGTCAAAGGAGGTAACACCTCAAATCCAATGAAACACCTGGCGATGCATAGCGTTTTTTTTAAAAGCCGAGAAATGCGCCGTATTTGATAGCTTGCTGCGAGACCTCACACCGAGCACATCTACTGCGGGTGTGGTGCCTGTTATCGGACCCGGAGTTAGCAACATCTCCCAAGAACCCGAAGAGGAGAGTCCTGGCCCCTAGCCCTGCCAGTGTAGCAGAAATGATGAGGATGATGATGGCAGCAGCAGCCGTTCTTCTCTGCGTGAGTAGCTTAATGTTGTTCCAGTGTAATTTACGTTGAGTAGGCTAACCACGTTATTACATTAATGCACGTAAGGTGAACTAGCAAACACCGTCGTAGTTACATGCTGCTGTCTTCTTGTTTGATGGCAGATACTCCCTTCACCCTGGCCAAAAAGGCTAAAATGACCAAAGAAAAAGTGGAAAACAGTTAAACATGAGAGGTTTTGGACAAAGTTTGTGTTTTTTCCATTGTTTAAGCACTGCTTCCAGCCAAGAGTGATACCATATATGCCCCATAGCTGCAGAAAAGGCTAACATTGTTATCTTTTTACAAAAAAAAACAGCTGAACATGAGAGGTTTTTGGACCAATTTTGTGTTCTCCATTCTTTAAGCACCGGTTTGAGCATCGTTTAAGCACCGGCACCGTTTCAAAAGTACCGGTTTGGCACCGGTATCGGATAAAACCTAAACGATACCCATCCCTAGTTACAAATGATCTTCTTATGGCCTCTGACAGTGGACTCATCTCTGTGCTTGTCCTGCTAGACTTCAGTGCAGCGTTCGACACTGTCAACCATAATATCCTATTAGAGCGATTAGAGCATGCTGTAGGTATTACAGGTACTGCACTGCAGTGGTTTGTATCATATTTATCTAATAGACTCCAATTTGTAGATGTAAATGGACAGTCCTCTTCACATGCTGAGGTTAATTATGTTCCACAGGGTTCAGTGCTAGGACCAGTTCTGTTTACATTATACAGTGGCTTGCCAAAGTATTCGGCCCCCTTGAACTTTCCCACATTTTGTCACATTACAGCCACAAACATGAATCAATTTTATTGGAATTCCACGTGAAAGACCAACACAAAGCGGTGTACACGTGACAAGTGGAATGAAAATCATACATGATTCCAAACATTTTTCACAAACAAATAACTGAAAAGAGGGGTGTGCGTAATTATTCAGCCCCCTTTGGTCTGAGTGCAGTCAGTCGCCATAGACATTGCCTGATGAGTGCTAATGACTAAATAGAGTGCTCCTGTGTGTAATCTAATGTCAGTACAAATACAGCTGCTCTGTGACGGCCTCAGAGGTTGTCTAAGAGAATATTGGGAGCAACAACACCATGAAGTCCAAAGAACACACCAGACAGGTCAGGGATAAGGTTATTGAGAAATTAAAGCAGGCTTAGGCTAAAAAAAAGATGTCCCAAGCCTTG